>NC_041355.1:17835061-17842561 GCF_900634415.1 Cottoperca gobio
TGCGACCCCTTTTGGGGCTCCGAGCAAAAATGCAACAAAAGTACTTAGTTAGGTTTAGAAAAGTTTCGGCTTTAAATAAGTTCATTTGTGACGTTATTGAACCTAAATTTCAAAGAGTCAACATTGACTTGTGACACAAACAGCGGTCTCCTGGGTGAAAGTCCTGTTTGTTTATCCATCCAAAGTATTTTAAGCATTTTAAATCTTGAAGAAACAGATTTAATAAAAAAAGGCCCTGTCATTTCCTTAAACTGCTGTGCACTGCAGCTTTTGGCAAACGTTACTCAAACGGGTGTAAATAGCGCATTTATTGGGGACTATTTTCAGTGGTGGATTAATTCACAGTAGGTTATACAGTAGTGAGTATTTACAGCAGCAGGACGATGTATGTGGAACAAACTCAAAATTAACCTGAATGTCCATGGCAATGAAGAAACAAGTCAGTTGGCGACTCTCTCTCTTTCACACACACGCATGCACGCACGCACGCACGCACGCACGCCGCGCGCGCGCTTGTGCATCTAACAGAGAAAGACAAATGACATAGTGATGAAGTAAAGATCAGAGCGCGATGGAGACGGTGGGAGGGAAAGGTGGAACGGAAGAAAGAGTAATAAGGAAAGAGAGAGACAGGGAGGGAGGAGGGCAGGAGAGATAAATGGCCCAGTAGACAGGAAGATGAGCGAAGCGAGAGAGCAACACTGTGTGGCATACTGCAGACAGAAAGACTAACGGAGCGAGAGAGTGAATTGGCGAGAAAGGGAGACGACACAGAGAGAGAGAGAGAGAGAGAGAGAGAGCTGAGGCACGTCAGTCGCCCCCTCCTCCCCTTTCCTCCCCCTTTTCCCTCCCTCCCTCCCCCTCCGCCCTCCCTGCCATGTAGCAGACCTTCGCTGGATGGTAACAAGCCACTCAGACAGCTGCAGCACACACACATACAGCCAGATTTCCTGAAGATCATTTAAACCTTCATGTGTGCGCTTCTGTATGTGTGTCATATGTGTTTGTGTGTGTACTGGAGTGTGTATGTGTGTCATTGTAGCAGCAGCAGTGAAAAACAGCCTCTACATATTTAAAGGAGAAAAAAAAGGACCCACATCACATGGTTGTTATTCTCTCAAATCTGCCTCTCAGGTCACTTTGACAGTCCACTCTCTCTCCCTCTCTCCCTTCCTCGCTCGAGAACACACACACACACACACACACACACACACACACACACACACACACACACACACACACACACACACTCAGCCTCTCGTTCCCTCCCTTTCTCTTTTTCCCTCTCTCCTCCCACCTGAGCTGTAATTTGCAGGGCTGATGAGGGTGAGGGCAGAGCAGAGGCAGGAACAGAATCCTTCTCACTCTATAACACACACACACACACACACACATACACACATACACACACATATAGTACACACACGCACATTCACGGTGTGATTCACAGTGTACAGCTACAACTGAGAGAATCCGATCCTTTGTGCTCTTTTTTAACCTCTTCCTCCTCTTTCTCTCTTTTCCTCCCTCGTCGTCACTCTCCCCTCCCTCCCTACCTCTCTCTCTCCCTCCCTCTCCCTCTCTCTCTCTCTCCCTCCCTCTCTCTCTCTCTCTCTCTCTCTCTCTCTCTTTGCTCCCTGGTGGTGTGTGTGTGTGTGTGTGTGTGTCTGTGTGTGTATGTGAACAGTAGGGATAACAGACGCTCATGTGAGCAGCCTCAGTGGCGGCAGCAGTGACTGGTGAGAGAGAAGAGAGAGCCGGGGATAACAGTACCAACCACCATCATTCTGATCGGATTCACACCAGACATGTGAGAAGATGTCCGTGGGCGGCTGCGCGTGTCCCGGTAAGTAGCTGCCGTGGTGATGGTTGCCGTTAACAACAGCTCCGCTGCTGCTGCTGCTGCTGCTGCCGCTGACTTTTTCTGGTCGTTGTTGTTGTTATATTTTGGTTGGTGAGTGTAGCCGCTGCCGTGGCGTGACTGGGGCAGCGAGAGGCAGGGAGCCCCGGGGCCCTTGGGCTCTGTGTGCAAAGGCTCATGGGAGGTCGCCCTCTGAGAGGATGGAGAGCAAAGAAATGACAAGAATAGATCAACATGTAGTCTGCTTCATCCGCACTTCTCTTCAGTCTGACAGCAAAGTGATTTTTACTGTTTGTTGTTTAGTTTGGAGATTAAGACAAACATCTCTGTCATCTCGGCATGAAGTTGTTGGTATGGTACCACACAAGCTTCTTCTTCTTCTTCTTCTTCTTCTTCTTCTTCTTCTTCTCTTCCTCCGCCAGTTTGTTATTATTCTTGGTGCTTCTGCTGCTGATTTCTTACCGATGGCCCGGGTTAACAGCAGAGCTCTTTTTAAATTCGACACAGACGTTACACTCACTTATCTACAGTGAAAACCTGACCGGCCTCTCGTGCAGAGATACCAGAAGAGAAAAGGAAAAAGAAGGATCAAAGTGTGACATTTAAAGGGCAAAGGTCACTGGCTTGTATCAAAAGGCTTGCATGATTGATTATGCACCTCTTCCCACACGAGCTATTAATGAACCTTGATGTTTCACGGCTCACACAGGAGTACGTCATTTAGCATGCGTAAAGAGGGCGATACAGTCGGATACTTCTCATTCAGATTTTAGTAGCAATTTTTTTTCCTCATTAACATGAAAATGCAGCATCACCACATTTGTTTGGCTGTAAGTGGTCCATCACTTTTAGCTTCATTAAAGATATAATTCTTGTTGATATTGGCCTTGTTAGTTTCCATCCGGTGTTACCCAGAAGTCTTCTCGAGTTCATGGAAGGTCAGTGAGTGCATTCGTGAGAAGCACTGACCTTGTCTCATATGTTACACACCACAAGCATCACCATTTGTTTATTGCTGCTGCTTTCAATCACATCTACTTCCCTACTGTCCTCTCTTGACTCTCTGCTGGGAATCAGACAGACAACACGTTTTCATTTCAGGCCTAACTTAAAAGCGACGTAATAACAAATCCACTCAGCAGTCAAGAGTTTCGCTTGTCACTATTTTTTAACAAAATTGGTTAAAGTTGAGCAACAGCCCCGGGGCTTCTGGGAGGCGAGCCATCGCGAGCGACCTGCGGGGAGTAATATCCGTCATATTAGACCCCCATACTGAGAGGCGCGCGACTAGTTTGCCGTCTGGGAAGGCTGAGGAACTCCCAGCAGTCCCCGAACTGTTGTGTTTGGGTGTCGGGTGCCTGACAGCAAACAGATAATTCTCCTCATTTTATTAGCTTTAATAAGACAGAGGAGGAAAGAAGAAGAGAAATCTAGCAATAAACCCTGCTCCGCTGAGCCTCAGCCTGGCAATATATTGAGTGTTACAGCGATTTATGTTGCACTCCTGATAAGACGTGTAGGACATGAAATATAATCCTATAGCTGAAAAAGTATTCATAATCATGATAGATGTAGTCAGAACTTACTGCCACACTGTGTGTGTGTGTGTGTGTGTGTGTGTGTGTGTGTGTGTGTGTGTGTGTGTGTGTGTGTGTGTGTGTGTGTGTGTGTGTGTGTGTGTGTGTGTGTGTGTGTGTGTGTGTGTGTGTGTGTGTGTGTGTGTGTGTGTGTGTGTGTGTGTGGTATCACCCTGACGTGGCCTCCTCTCTCTCCTGCCTCCCAGGCCACAGTGGTCGCTGTGGTCAACCCTCAAACAGCCGGGATGTGGATACAGAAATTTAGCCGACCACGCATCCAGTATCAGATTACATTGTTGCCAGTCTGGACTTTAATCATTAGAAAGATGGAAACACTAACTAGGCCCATGTTTTGCGGTTTGGAAACTCTTTTTTGCTGACAGATTATTTCAAGGGCGGAAAGTTTAGGAAAGAAAATGAAGAGACAACTCACCCGGGCCTCTACGGTCGTACGTGGATGAATAAGAGATGGGACGATATGGGATTTTATCGCAATAAAAAACTAAGTTGATCATAATCGGGAATATCCTGACATGAGTTACTTGAAAAAGCAACTATCATGGTAGAGAAGTGAAAAATAGAGCCTGATTTAAAAAAGAATAACTACAGGAATTATCAAAGAACATGTTGCTATTTATTTATGCAGGGGGATTTAAGATTTATTTGTTTTTCACACAAAAATAATTAGTTTCTTAACAAAATGTTTATTTTAGTGCCATTTTAAGAGTTTTAAGCAAATGTTGATGATTAATGGGTTCACATCATGAATCACAATTACTGGATCATCTTCATATAGTCTGAGTCCTATATGGAACGACACATGATTAAAGAAGAAGGATGTGGAAAAGTGAACAAAAAGAGAGAGATATTGGCTCTTTGATCAAACCAGACGGCTTAGCTATCAGCAAGGACAAACTCTCTAGACAAACCAGAGGACAATTTGCCTTGAACACACAGGGAAACGTGGTGTACCAGCGTTAAATGTGACTGCATGCACACAAGAGTTTTTATATGTGTGTGTGTGTGTCTGTGTGCGCGTGTGTTTTCAATCTCTCTGCGCAGCGCCCTGTGCTATGAAGGCAAACGCTGCCACCTCAGCCGTTAAACAAGCCTGCACAGCAGAGGCGGGAGCGTTTGTTTAGAACTGGGCCTTAGCTATCTTGCGGTCAGATTGCATACTTAATCAACGTGGTCATGGAAATTTCCAAAAAGACGTTACAACCGCACTCTGGTGCGCTCCACTTTTGCTCTCATATTGTTCTCTCTGGTGTTCCCCCCCTTTCTTTTCGCCTCAGTTTCCCTGCTTTAGGGATTCTCCCCTTTTTTCCTTCACATTTATTTTCAATTTAGAGGAAAAAAGAGAGTAAAGCTGCTTTTCCATTCTCAATTGACGCCATGAAAATGAGCCTTAATGAGTCCATAACTTTTTTTATAGTTTTTATAGTTTAAACTTTGTCAAAGACCAACAAGTCCTTAATTTTATACTCTATCATGCAAACCTGGAGGTCTGAAACAATGTGTGTGGCGAGTAAAACTTCACCTCGACAACGTGACGCAACTAAAAACCAATGTTAACACTGCCTCCAAATATGGAACAATCACTTCTATTCACTCAACTTCAAATGAACCCAAACCATGATGACATGATGCTGGTTCATTTGCACACGTATGCCAAGTTATCCCTCTTTGCTTTCTTTATACATTCAAACCACTTAGAGCGGGTCAAGAGATGCTAGATGATGCTAGAAAACATAATATTATATGAAAGGACAAAGTCTCTCTGTAGTCGTTCCTCTTCTCTTTCTCTCATTCTCTCTTGTTTACATTCCAGAGCCGTGTTCAACACCGAAGGACCCTCCCCCTTCTTGTGTGGCCTCAGAGAGAGTGTGTGTGTGTGTGTGTGTGTGTGTGTGTGTGTGTGTGTGTGTGTGTGTGTGTGTGTGTGTGTGTGTGTGTGTGTGGTGTGTGTGTGTGTGTGTGTGTGTGTGTGTGTACGTGTACGCAGCATGTGCCCCAACATGTGGATGACATAAACATCGGAGCAGAGTGTGCGGGGATGTGCTCCGATCTGCAATACATTCAGGGAAAGGCAGTTACAATAGAGTATGCTCTCTGCAGATACAGATGTTTAATGCTCAATCAGACTCTGCGTTGACCTTCCCAGACCTCACATTACACCCCCCCCCCCCCCCCCCTCACACCCTGCTCCTTCTCTATCCTATCTCCTCCCCCTTGCACACTGTTTCACTATGCAGTGTGTTTATACCTTCATCCTTCCTTCCCTGGCTCCCCCCCCCCTCCCCCCTCCCCTCACTCCCTCGATCTCTTTGACTCCCCTGATTGCTAGCGTATGTTGCCTGGCTGGCTGGCTAGATGAGGGGAGGGGATGGGAGGGGGTAAGGATGGGAGAGAGGGAGAGAGGGAGGGAGGAGAGAAGGGGGAAGGGACTGTGCCCTCTCATGCAGAGAGTCACATGGTGTCCCTGATTGGAGGAAAATGAGTAAAGACTGCAGCCCGGCTGAAATGGCAACAGACAAAAACGCACAAAGGCTGAGCTGTTTAGAAACGGGTTGCACAACAAGAGAGAGCCTGAAGAAGAGGAGGAGGAGAGGGGGGAGTAGGAGAGGAGGAGGGTGTGACGGAGGGGAAGAGAGAGAGGGAGGGAGGGAGGGAGCAGATACTGAGGAGAGATGTGGATTAAGAGAGAGGTAGAGGAGGAGCAGGGAGGGTGGCAAGAAAGAGAAAACAGGAGAGAAGAGAGGTGACGGAGAAGGTGGGGGGGGGAGGTAGAGAGAAGAGGAGCTAAGAAAAAAGAGGCAAGTGGGAGATGAGCACCGTAGGAGCGCAGGAGGAGAGGGTGGGAGGGAGAGAGGGGTGAGACAGAGGGAGAGAGAGAGAGAGAGATCAGACTGTGTTTCTCTCGTTTTCTGCAAGGCTGAGCGGTGACGTGATTGGCTGAGAGAGGGGGGGGGGGGGTGCAGACCTGACTCTGAGATCAGAGACAGACAAAATGGCTCCCAGAGAACAGAACGCAGCATCAGGGCACTGTCATCTCTCTTCACACAGCTGTCAGCTGATACCAGCCGCCGCCACACACATCTGAGACACACACACACACACACACACACACACACACACACACACACACACACACACACGCATATACACACGCATATACACACACACACATTCTTAAAGGCTAAGCCACCTGCGAAATGCCAGTGTGAGGGGAAAAATCTGAGGATGATGGCTAATAATGCAGATCATTGAGTCTTTTTTATTATTATTACACTTATTTTTTAAGAAAACACAGCTAATATATATTGATGACAAACTGGCTCCAGACAAACCCTTTTTAAGCTGGTTTAATCCCTTCACCCTTTGGCCTGTACTGACATGTGAGGGGCTTCCTGCTGAAGTTCCCTTGTTGCAGTGTGTCTGTGTTCGCCTGCCAGAGAAAATCCTGAGTAGGGAATTCACCCAGTGAGGGAGAGAATACTTTAGGGCAGCATGAAAACAAACACACTGGCTCCCTGCAGCCACATGAGGGCGCTGCCGTCAAAGCACAAGCTCTGATTGTAGGTCAGATCTAATTTCTCTCCACATGTAATGATGCACGGTGTACTGACTGTAAATCAAATGTGGAGTGATCACTTTGTGCAGAATAACAACAGCATCATTTGCATACAGTTTCACTTATAAAGCTCATTTGCATAACAGCTTTGATTATTGTTCTTCATGTAAAATAGTTGTTGCATCAATAGCAATTTTCTGTCTGACAGATAAGCAATGGTAGTATTGAACGTAGCATTACAACAATTACAAAATACTTTATTACAAGTAATTATGCCTTTTTTCTTTTAAATAAATATTACCAACAATAATAATTGTTATTTTATATATTGTTTTTATTATTAACCAGTGGTGGGCGATAAGGAAAAGATTCTCTCATGGTATGTGTAATGATATTGATATTTATTGTTATATAATTTTATAGTACTTCTTCACATTAATGCAAACATCATATACAAATTGCCATAAAGCATTAATCTTGGACTATAG